>NW_026291651.1:0-32437 GCF_023091745.1 Budorcas taxicolor
TGGAGGTAAAGTGAAATTTTAGTTGGCGGAGGAAGCAGACAATTAAGAAAGTAGATCCAATAATGACATGGAGGCCGTGGAATCCTGTAGCTACGAAGAAAGTTGAGCCGTAAACTCCGTCTGAGATTGTAAAGGGAGCTTCATAGTATTCTGATGCTTGTAGAAGTGTAAAGTATACGCCTAACGTAATGGTGATGAATAAGGCTTGTAGCATGTGGTTACGGTTCCCTTCTATGAGGCTGTGGTGGGCTCAGGTAATGGAGACTCCTGAGGCTAGAAGGACAGAGGTGTTGAGTAGTGGGACTTCTAAGGGGTTAAGTGGGTGAATGCCTGTTGGGGGTCAGCAGCTGCCTAATTCGGGTGTAGGAGCAAGGCTTGAGTGATAGAAGGCTCAGAAGAAGCCAGTGAAGAATAGGACTTCGGAGACGATGAAGAGGATTATTCCGTAGCGAAGGCTTTTTTGGACAGCAGGAGTATGGTGGCCTTGAAAGGTACTTTCTCGGATTACATCTCGTCATCATTGGTATATTGTAAGTATGTTTGTTGTTAGGCCTAGGGTCAGTAGAGCTGTTGAATTGAAGTGAAATCACATGATGAGGCCAGATGTTATTAGGAGGGCAGATAGTGCTCCTGTGAGGGGTCAGGGACTTGGGTTTACTATGTGATAGGCGTGGGTTTGGTGTGTCATTATGTATTGTCGTGCAGATATAAGCTAACTAGGAGGGTGAATACGTAGGCTTGAACTATAGCTACTGCGAATTCGAGGATTGTTAGTAGAGCTAAAATAGTAAATGTAATAAGTGCTGTTGTGGTATTGATATTTAATAATGCAAGGGTAGCTCCTCCGATTAAGTGAATTAATAAGTGCCCTGCTGTGATGTTGGCTGTTAATCGTACGGCAAGGGCTACTGGTTGGATGAAGAGGCTGATGGTTTCGATAATTACCAGTATTGGGATTAGTGGGGTAGGTGTTCCTTGTGGTAGGAAGTGGGCGAGTGATGCTTTGGTTTTGTTGCGGAAGCCTGTAACTACGGCCCCTGCTCATAGGGGAATAGCCATGCCTAAATTTATTGATAGTTGTGTGGTTGGTGTAAATGAATGGGGTAATAAGCCTAATAAATTTGTAGACCCAATAAATAGAATTAGGGACATTAATATCAATGTTCATGTTTGTCCTTTGGTGTTGTGAGTGCTTATTATTTGTTTTGACATGAGTTGAAGTGCTCATTGTTGGAGGGAGATAAGGCGGTTATTAATTAGTCGGTTTGATGTAGGAAATAGTAAGCTAGGGAATATAATGACGAGAGTAACAAGGGGGAGGCCTAGAATTACAGGGGTAATGAAAGAGGTAAATAGATTTTCGTTCATTTTGTTTCTCAAGGGGCGTCTTGTTTTGGCGTTTTTGTTGTTATTAATTTTGGGTTATAGTAGAAATCGTGTTTTGAGATTTTTAATTGGAGAACAATAAAGAGGACTAAAAATATTGATAGAATTGTCGTGAGTCACGTTGATGTGTCTAGTTGTGGCATGTCATCAAGGAGAGTGTTGTGCTCTCGGTCTTTAACTTAAAAGGTTAATGCTGGCATAGCTTCTTGATGACTTATAACATTGATGCAGATCACTTTTCAAAATATTCTAATGGGACTAGTTCGAGAACGATTGGTATGAAACTATGATTTGATCCGCAGATTTCTGAGCATTGGCCGTAAAATAGGCCTGGACGAGTTGATATGAGGGTTGTTTGATTTAAACGGCCTGGAATTGCGTCTGTTTTTAGTCCTAGAGAGGGAACTGCTCATGAGTGTAAAACGTCTTCGGAGGAGATTAGTATTCGAATTGTTATTTCTATAGGTAATACAGCTCGGTTATCTACTTCTAGTAATCGTAGTTCTCCAGGTTTCAATTCTGATGTTGGAATTATATAGGAGTCGAAGCTTAAGTCTTCATAGTCTGTGTACTCATAACTTCAGTATCATTGATGTCCTATGGTCTTTACTGTGAGAGATGGGTTGTTGATTTCGTCTATTATGTATAGAATTCGTAGGGATGGGAGAGCAATTATAATCAGAATAATGGCTGGTAGAATGGTTCAGATTGTTTCTACTTCTTGTGCGTCTATGGTGCTGGTATGGGTTAGTTTTGTTGTTAGTATCAGTAAGATAATATAGAGTACTAGTGAGCTAATTAGGAAAACAATTATCAGAGTGTGATCGTGAAAGTGTAGCAGTTCTTCTATGATGGGTGATGTTGCGTCTTGAAAGCCTAGCTGTACGGGATATGCCATATGAGATGTACGGGACTTTCACCTGTAATTTAATCTTGACAAGGTTATGTAATGTTTTACTAACATCTCGTTTATTGAGAGAGACATAGTGGTTATGGTGTTGGCTTGAAACCGATAATAGGGGGTTCAATTCCTTCCTCTCTTATTTTAGGTTAATGTATGTAGGTTCTTCAAATGTGTGATATGGTGGAGGGCATCCGTTTAGTCATTCTAGATTTGTTGTGGTTAGGTCCACGGTTAAGACTTCCCGTTTGGATGCAAATGCTTCTCAGATGATAAAAGTCATTAATATTACTGCCGTTAGTGAGATGAATGAGCCTATAGATGAAATAGTGTTTCATATTGTATATGCGTCTGGGTAATCGGAGTATCGTCGTGGTATACCAGATAGCCCTAAGAAATGTTGTGGGAAGAAGGTCATGTTAACACCTACAAATATAATTGCGAAATGGATTTTGGCTCATGTGTCATTAAGGGTGTAGCCTGAGAATAAGGGAAATCAATGTACAAATCCTCCTATGATAGCGAATACAGCTCCTATTGATAGTACGTAGTGGAAATGTGCTACCACATAGTATGTGTCGTGGAGAACGATGTCAAGGGAGGAGTTGGCTAAAACAATTCCAGTTAGTCCTCCAACTGTAAAAAGGAAAATGAAGCCTAGGGCTCATATTATAGCGGGGGATCATTTGATATTTCCTCCGTGAAGTGTTGCTAGCCAACTAAAGACTTTTACTCCGGTTGGGATAGCAATAATTATAGTAGCGGATGTAAAGTAAGCTCGTGTATCGACGTCTATTCCGACTGTGAATATATGATGGGCTCATACAATAAATCCTAGAAATCCAATTGATATTATGGCTCATACTATTCCTATATATCCAAATGGCTCTTTTTTTCCTGAATAGTAGGTTACGATGTGGGAGATTATTCCAAAGCCAGGTAAAATTAGAATATATACTTCGGGGTGTCCAAAAAATCAGAATAAGTGTTGATATAAGATAGGGTCTCCTCCTCCTGCTGGGTCAAAGAAAGTTGTATTCAGGTTTCGGTCTGTTAGTAATATTGTGATGCCAGCTGCTAATACAGGAAGTGAGAGGAGGAGTAGTACGGCAGTGATCAGTACAGATCACACGAACAGGGGGGTCTGGTATTGTGATATTGCGGGAGGTTTTATGTTAATAATAGTTGTAATAAAATTAATGGCTCCTAAAATTGAGGAAACACCTGCTAGGTGTAGGGAGAAAATGGTCAGGTCTACTGAGGCTCCTGCGTGGGCTAGATTACCTGCTAGAGGGGGATATACGGTTCAACCCGTCCCTGCTCCGGCTTCGACTATAGAGGATGCTAGGAGTAATAGGAAAGAAGGGGGGAGGAGCCAAAAACTTATATTATTTATCCGAGGGAATGCTATATCAGGGGCTCCAATCATTAGAGGAACTAGCCAGTTGCCAAACCCTCCAATTATAATAGGCATTACTATAAAGAAGATTATTACGAATGCGTGTGCAGTTACAATTACGTTGTAGATTTGGTCATCTCCAAGTAGAGTTCCGGGTTGGCCTAACTCAGCACGAATTAGTAAGCTCAGAGCGGTTCCTACTATGCCGGCTCAGGCACCAAATAGAAGATAAAGGGTACCGATATCTTTATGATTAGTTGAAAATAATCAGCGGTTTATGAACATGGGTAAAATGGCTGAGTAAAGCAATAGACTGTAAATCTAAGAATAGAGGTTTGATTCCTCTTTTTACCAGGTCCTGTAGTGAATTAACATATTGAATTGCAAATTCAAAGGAGCAGCTTCAAACTCTGCCGGGGCTTCTCCCGCCTTTTTTTTCTTGCGGCGGGAGAAGTAGATTGAAGCCAGTTATTTAGGGTATTTAGCTGTTAACTAAAGTTTCGTGGGGGTGGGACCCACCAATCTAGTGAGGATTTAGCTTAATTAAAGTAGTTGATTTGCATTCAATTGATGTAAGATATGATCTTGCAGTCCTTATCAGGAATTAAGTAAATTATACTTGCTTAGGGCTTTGAAGGCTCTTGGTCTATTTAACCTAAATTCCTATTCTAGGATTGAGAGAATTGGTGTAAGTGGTAGTAGTATAGTGGACAATACGGTTATTGTTGGTAGGAGGGTTATTCGTTTTATGGTTGAGAATTGTCATTTTATTTTTATGTTGTTTGTGGAAGGGAACATAGTAAGTGTGGTGGAATATGCCAGTCGTATGTAGAAATATAGGTTTAGTAGTGCTGTAATTGCTATGAAGGTAGGTAGGATAATGCTATTGTTTTTTGTCATTTCTTGAATAATTATTCATTTTGGCATAAATCCTGATAGTGGGGGGAGTCCTCCTATTGATAGGAGGGTAATGAGAATTAGAATAGTTATGATGGGTGTTTTGTTTCATGTGTGTGATAGTGATAGAGTGGTTGTGGTTGAGTTGGCTATAAATAGTGTAAATATGGTGGAAGTTATGATGATGTAAATGATTAGGTTTAGTAATGTTATGGTGGGATTGTATGGTAAAATTGCTGTTATTCAGCCTATGTGGGCAATTGATGAGTAAGCTATAATTTTTCGTAGTTGGGTTTGGTTTAATCCTCCTCAGCCTCCGATTATAATGGATAGAATTGATAGGGTTAAGATTATATTTAGGTTGATGGATTGGGATACTTGGTAAAGTACCGATATGGGTGCTAGTTTTTGTCATGTAAGTAAGATTAGGCCTGAAGATAGAGGGATGCCTTGTGTTACTTCTGGGACTCAGAAGTGGAATGGGGCTATTCCTAGTTTTATGGCGAGGGCTATTGTTATGAGTATGGAGGCTGTTGGGTTAAATAGTTTTATTACGGTTCATTGGCCTGAGAATATTAAGTTGATGATAATGGCTATTATTAGTAGTATTGAGGCTGTTGATTGAGTTAGGAAATATTTAGTTGATGCTTCTGTGGCTCGTGGGTTGTGTTTTTTTATTATAATAGGAATGATGGCGAGTATATTTATTTCAAATCCGATTCAGATGAGTAGTCAGTGGGAGCTAATTATAACGATAATGGTTCCAAGTATTATAGTTATTAAGATAATAATGAGAGTGATTGGGTTTATTAGTACGGGAAGGATACAAACCAACATTTTCGGGGTATGGGCCCGATAGCTTAATTAGCTGACCTTACTATTAGAATTTGGTGTAATTGGGAGCACGAAGAGTTTTGAGTTCTTAGGAGTAGGTTCAATTCCTATAGTTCTAGAAATAAGAGGATTTAAACCTCTATAATTTACTCTATCAAAGTAACTCTTTTGTCAGACATATTTCTTATGTTTGTGGGGGGATACTTGATAGGAGAATAGGTAGAGATACATGTCATATGCATAGGGCTAGCGTTAGGGGTAGAAAATTTTTTCATAATAAGTGCATCAGTTGATCATAGCGGAATCGGGGGTAGGATGCTCGGATTCATAGGAAGGTCATTGTGAGTAGTAGTGATTTGATGATAAAGTTAATTGCGTAGAGTTCTGGTATGTATGGGTTATGGGATGCTCCTAGGAAGAGGGTTGTTGTGAAGATATTTATTATAATAATGTTTGCATATTCTGCTATAAAGAATAGGGCGAATGGTCCTGCGGCGTATTCTACATTAAAGCCCGATACTAGTTCAGATTCTCCTTCAGTAAGATCAAATGGTGCTCGGTTTGTTTCTGCTAGTGTTGAAATGAATCATATTATTGCTAAGGGTCATGCTGGGAAGATTAGTCATACTTGTTCTTGTGTAATGATTAATGTAGAGAGAGTGAAGGATCCATTTATTAGTAAGATTGATAGTAAGATAATTGCTAGTGTAACTTCATATGAAATTGTTTGTGCTACTGCTCGTAGGGCTCCAATAAGAGCGTATTTTGAGTTGGAGGCTCAGCCTGATCAGAGGATCGAGTATACGGCTAAGCTTGATATAGCTAATATGAAAAGGATTCCTAAGTTTATATTGATGAGGGGATAGGGTATGGGTAGGGGGATTCATATAGTTAAGGCTAGGGTTAGGGCTAGGATGGGGGCTAGAATAAATATTGAGATTGAGGATGTGGCAGGTCGTAGGGGTTCTTTAATGAAAAGTTTGATTGCATCGGCGATGGGTTGGAGTAAGCCATATGGTCCTACAATATTTGGGCCTTTTCGGAGTTGTATGTAGCCTAGGATTTTTCGTTCAACTAGTGTAAGAAAAGCTACGGCTAGAAGAATGGGGATAATAAGTGTTAAGATGTTGAGTATAAACATTTTGTTAAGGAGAGGATTTGAATCTCTGAGTATAAAGGTTTAAGTTTTACGCAATTACCGGGCTCTGCCACCTTAACTGGGCCCTTTTCTAGGGCAGGTATTGTTTGTGAGGTCAATTGAGATAAAGTCATTGATTGATTTAAGGCGCTTTGTTGAAGTTGGCCTTATTTCTCTTGTCCTTTCGTACTGGGAGAAATACATAACAGATAGAAACCGACCTGGATTACTCCGGTCTGAACTCAGATCACGTAGGACTTTAATCGTTGAACAAACGAACCTTTGATAGCGGTTGCACCATCGGGGTGTCCTGATCCAACATCGAGGTCGTAAACCCTATTGTCGATATGGACTCTTGAATAGGATTGCGCTGTTATCCCTAGGGTAACTTGTTCCGTTGATCAAGTCTTTGGATCAATAAACGATAGTTTGATTTGACTTGTGGGTCTAGTCTTTAAAATCGTTCGGAGGATTTTTTGTTCTCCGAGGTCACCCCAACCAAAACTGCTAGTCCATAAAGAGTGTTGTTATCCCTTAATGGTTAAGTTTATTTTCTTTGGACTAGTTAGTTAAAGCTCCATAGGGTCTTCTCGTCTTGTTGGTTTATTCCCGCCTCTTCACGGGAAGGTCAATTTCACTGATTGGAAGTAAGAGACAGTAAAACCCTCGTGTGGCCGTTCATACAAGTCCTTATTTAGAGAACAAATGATTATGCTACCTTTGCACGGTCAGGATACCGCGGCCGTTTAACGTCTAGTCACTGGGCAGGCAGTGCCTCCAATACTGGGGATGCTGGAGGTGATGTTTTTGGTAAACAGGCGGGATTTGTGTTTGCCGAGTTCCTTTTACTTCTTTTAATCTTTCCTGGGTGCACTCCTGTGTTGGATTAACAGTATAATTAATAAATTATTTATTGTTGGGTTATTTTTATTTACTGTTAACAGTCAGAGTATTATCAGATACTGACTTAAACTTGTGCAAGGAGAAAATATTTCTTGTTACTCATATTAACATTATTGCTTCTATTTAGTAATAGAATAGTCCAGTACTAGGTCTAGGAGTTGGTTATATTGTTGTTGGGATTAGTATTGTTTTTATTGTTGAGCTTTAACGCTTTCTTAATAGATGGCTGCTTTTAGGCCTACTATGGTGTTGTAAGATCTTACTCTCTAGTGAAGGTTGTACCCATTTCTAAAAGGCTGTACCTTTTTAGACTAACTTTTAAAGATACAGTGAGATTTGTTTATATTTTTTGGTATCTTTAAAGCTGAACTAAGATTCATTTTCTGGACAACCAGCTATCACCAGGCTCGTTAGGCATGTCACCTCTACTTATAGATCTTCTCACTATTTTGCCACATAGATGAGTTGGTTCTAATAAACTGTCTATAGGTAGCTCGTCTGGTTTCGGGTTACTTAGCTGAAATTCGTTTTGTTAAGTTTTTTGCTCGTTAATTCATTATGCAAAAGGTACAAGGGTTAATCTTTGCTTTTTTGTACTTTGATTATTTTCTTTCATCGTTCCCTTACGGTACTTTCTCTATAGCGCCATGTTTAGAATTTCTATCTCCTATACTTTAATAGGGGTAAATGTTTTGTTTTAGTATGTTTTGGTTATTGGATTGAAGAGTGGGGGTTTGGGCTAGGCATAGTTCAAAACATTCACAGTACACGAAATCTTCTAGGTGTAAACTAGATGCTTTAATTAAGCTATGTCTTGGTTTGTCCAAGCACACTTTCCAGTATGCTTACCTTGTTACGACTTACCTCCTCTCGTGTAATTGGTGCATGTAAATAGGTTTGGGTGCATATATTTACTTGAGGAGGGTGACGGGCGGTGTGTGCGTGCTTCATGGCCTGGTTCAACTAAGCACTCTATTCTTAGTTTACTACTAAATCCTCCTTTGGCTGTTAGTTTCATAATGGCTTTCGTATTAAGTTTTCTTGGATAGAAAATGTAGCCCATTTCTTCCCATTCCATAGGTTACACCTTGACCTAACGTTTTTATGTGTTATGATTGAGCTTACTTTTGTTCCTTTTCAGGGTTTGCTGAAGATGGCGGTATACAGACTGTATTAGCAAGGATTGGTGAGGTTTATCGGGGTTTATCGATTATAGAACAGGCTCCTCTAGAAGGGTGTAAAGCACCGCCAAGTCCTTTGAGTTTTGGGCCGTTGCCGGTAGTACTCTGGCGAATAATCTTGTTTTTGCAATTATTTATGTTTAGGGCTAAGCATAGTGGGGTATCTAATCCCAGTTTGGGTCTTAGCTATAGTGTGTCAGTTGTCGTAGAGTTACTTTCGTCACTTATTTTTGTTATAATTATGGCTTTTTACAGCTTAATTAGGATTTAACTCTATTTGGTGTAGTACTTTAACACGTTTTACGCCGTGTTCCTGTTAGCTTGGGTTAGTCGTATGACCGCGGTGGCTGGCACGAGATTTACCAACCCTAGTTAATATGGCTTAGTCGAACTTTCGTTCATGGCTTAAATTTTGTCACTGCTGTTTCCCGTGGGGGTGTGGTTAAGCAAGGCGTTATGAGCTACAGGGTGTGTGCTTGATACCTGCTCCTCTTAGTCCTGCTGATTCGGAGGGCGCTACTCACCGGGGTGCGGATGCTTGCATGTGTAAGTCTATTGAAAGTTAACAGGAAGGCCAGGACCAAACCTATGTGTTTATGGAGTTGGTATACTCATCTAGGCATTTTCAGTGCCTTGCTTTAAATTTAAGCTACATTAACCATGTAGTATGTAAGCAGACCCAGGCACCTATATGTCTATCTTGTTTGGAGTGTGAATTTGAGTATTGGGGGTGAGATAAATTTATATTGATACTTAGGGGGAAGTATGTTAAAAATGGTGGTTAATATTTAAGAGGGGGGGGGGGGAAATATAATAGGTATGTCCTGTAACCATTGACTGAAATGCCCATGCCTACCATTATGGGGATGCTCAAGATGCAGTTAAGTCCAGCTACAATTTATGCTCCGGGTCGGGGCCTTTGACGGCCATAGCTGAGTCCAAGCATCCCCGAAAATTAAAAAATACCAAATGTATGACAGCACAGTTATGTGTGAGCATGGGCTGATTAGTAATTAGTCCATCGAGATGTCTTATTTAAGAGGAAAGAATGGGCGGTTTTAGATGAGATGGCCCTGAAGAAAGAACCAGATGTCTGATAAAGTTCATTAAATAGCTACCCCCACGATTAATGGGCCCGGAGCGAGAAGAGAAATCCCTGCCAAGCGGGTTGCTGGTTTCACGCGGCATGGTCGGTAAGCTCGTGATCTAGTGGACGGGATACGCATGGTGACGAGGATAGATTTGACTTTATGCGCTATGTACGATCTAAGCAGGAAATGTCCTATGTACTATAGATAATTTTTATTGTACTTGCTTATATGCAAGGGGAAAATCATTTAATGTACTATATACATATTATATCTTTATTACATTAATTATGATGTACATGCTTATATGCATGGGGTAGATCATGTAATGTAATATATACATAGTATGTCTTTATTACATTAATTATAATGTACATACTGCACACAAAGTAGGTCATGTAGTATACTGCATTTATGTATGTTTTTATTATATTACTTCAGTGTATATATTCATACATATAGGATGGATCATGTGGTGTGCTAGACGCATATCATGTTTACATTGTATGAGTGTTAGTGGGTATGTTTGGGCAAATGACATGGTGTGTCTGTGTAGTACTCGTACATGTGTCTATTGAGGTGAGTTATTAAGCATGTTGTTACACGTGCAAGCTTATAGAGTGGGAGATTTGTGTCGTATGTTTAAAAATTTTAGCGGATTTAATACTGGGGAGGTTCTTAGTGTTTTTGGGGGTATATCAATAGACGCAATTAATAGTGGTTCAGGGAATAGTTTAAGTAGAACTTCAGCTTTGGGTGTTGATGGTGAGGCTATCGCTTCTTCCTTGAGTCTTAGGGAGGTTAATTGTTCTCCTTTTCTGGTTTACAAGACCAGCGTATTAATTTTACTACAAAGACTTGTCTTCATTTCAGGAGATTGTTTTCGATGGTGCTGGCTAGTGGTATTATTGCCAGGATGATGAGGAAATATATGATGGATGCTAATTGTCCGATGGTGATGTAGGGGTGTTCAACCGGTTGTCCTCCGATTCATGTAAGTGTTAATAGGTCTGCTATTAAAAGTCAGAATATGCATTGGCTGATTGGTCGGAACATTATGCTTCGTTGTTTGGATGTGTGGAGGAAGGGTACGAGTGTTAAGATCAAGATGGAAAGGACTAAGGCTAGGACTCCTCCCAGTTTATTGGGGATTGATCGTAGGATTGCGTATGCAAATAGGAAATACCATTCTGGCTTAATGTGGGAGGGTGTACTGAGTGGGTTTGCTGGAGTATAATTATCCGGGTCTCCGAGTAGGTCGGGAGTGAATAGTACTAGTGATATGAGGATGAGGATTAATAGTATGATGCCTAGGATGTCCTTGATGGTGTAATAAGGGTGAAATGGAATTTTGTCTGTGTCTGATGGAATTCCTGTGGGGTTGTTGGATCCTGTTTCGTGGAGGAAAATTAAGTGGATTATGGTGAGAGCTACAATGATAAATGGGAGGATGAAGTGGAAAGCGAAGAATCGGGTGAGGGTGGCTTTGTCTACTGAAAATCCCCCTCAGATTCATTCAACTAGGTTGGTGCCAATGTATGGGATTGCCGAGAGGAGGTTGGTAATGACTGTTGCTCCTCAGAATGATATCTGTCCTCATGGTAGGACATAGCCTATGAATGCTGTGGCTATTGTTGTAAATAGGAGAATTACTCCGATGTTTCATGTTTCTAAGAAGGTATATGATCCGTAATATAGGCCTCGTCCTACATGCATAAATAGGCAGATAAAAAATATTGATGCTCCGTTTGCGTGCATATATCGGATGATTCAGCCATAGTTTACGTCTCGACAAATGTGGGTTACAGAGGAGAATGCTATTGTTGTATCGGATGTGTAGTGTATTGCTAGGAATAGGCCTGTTAAGATTTGTAGAGCTAAGCAAGTGCCTAGGAGGGATCCAAAGTTTCATCATGATGAGATGTTTGATGGAGTTGGGAGGTCAATGAGTGCGTTGTTTACGATTTTTATTAGTGGGTGAGTTTTTCGGATGTTGATCATTAGTGTTCTTGTAGTTGAATAACAACGATGGTTTTTCATATCATTAGTCATGGTTAGATTCCATGCAGGAATAATGATTATGTACATTGTATTTATTTTAAGTGTAATTTTTGTGATGGGCTTTGTAGGGTTTTCTTCAAAACCTTCGCCTATTTATGGGGGGTTGGGATTGATTGTGAGTGGTGGGGTTGGGTGTGGTATTGTGTTAAATTATGGTGGTTCTTTTTTAGGTTTAATGGTTTTTTTAGTTTATTTAGGGGGTATAATGGTGGTTTTTGGTTATACGACAGCTATGGCTACTGAGCAGTATCCTGAGGTTTGGGTTTCTAATAAGGTTGTTTTAGGAACGTTTATTACTGGTTTGTTGATGGAGTTTTTTATAATTTACTATGTGTTGAAGGATAAGGAGGTGGAGATTGTGTTTAAGTTTAATGGTATGGGGGATTGGGTAATTTATGATACAGGGGATTCTGGGTTTTTTAGTGAGGAGGCCATGGGGATTGCTGCTTTGTACAGCTATGGTACTTGATTAGTTATTGTTACTGGTTGATCTTTATTAATTGGTGTAGTGGTGATTATAGAGATTACTCGTGGAAATTAAGTAGAATTGTGCTAGTGAAAATCGTAATTAGGAAGGAAAGGAAATATAATTTAATTAAGCCTTTTTGGTTTGTGATTATGATAGATGTTTTTATTTGGGTTAGTGAGATGGTTTTTGGTATAATGGTTTCTAGTCAGGTTAGGTCTAGAAGGGAGGATGCTGATTTTTGGCTTATTGTTAGATTTATATAGGGGGTTAAGCGGTGTATGACTGTGGGATAATATCCTAGTAGGTTAGAAAATTTGAATATGTTTGATGGGTAATTGAACTTTAAGTAGTGGGTTATGTTGTTAATTTCTAGTGCTAGAATAAAGCCTAGGATTGTAATTGTTAGGGCGGTGATTTTTAGGTAGTAGGGTATAGTTGTTTGGGGAATGGTTGTTGGGGGGATGTTGTTAGAAATGATGAATCCTGCGAAAAGACTTCCGATTAGTAAGCGTTTAATTGAGTTAATTAGGAATGGGTTGTTTTCATTAATAGAAATAAGGGTTGGGAATCGGGGTTGTCCTAGGAGTGTGAAGAAAATAATACGGGTACTGTAGATAGCTGTGAAGGAGATGGCGATTAGTGTTATTAAGAGGGCTCAGGCGTTGGTATATGACGTGTTGGCGGATTCAATAATTAGATCTTTGGAGTAGAATCCGGTGAGGAAAGGTATTCCTGTTAGTGCAAGGCTGCCAATAATAAGGGCTGTTGCGGTGAATGGTATGGCTTTAAATAGGCCTCCTATTTTTCGAATATCTTGTTCGTTATTTAGATTGTGGATGATGGAGCCGGAGCATAGAAATAATATGGCTTTGAAGAAAGCGTGGGTGCAGATGTGAAGAAGTGCTAGGTGAGGCTGGTTAATTCCAATTGTTACTATCATAAGGCCGAGTTGGCTGGATGTAGAGAAGGCGATGATTTTTTTAATGTCATTTTGGGTGAGGGCACATATTGCTGTAAATAGTGTGGTAATGGCTCCTAGGCATAGTATAGTAGATTGGATGAGTTTATTGTTTTCTGTTAATGGATAAAAGCGGATTAGTAAGAAAATACCTGCTACTACTATTGTACTTGAGTGGAGTAATGCTGAGACAGGTGTCGGACCCTCTATTGCGGAGGGTAATCATGGGTGGGCTAAATTGTGCGGATTTTCCGGTTGCGGCTAGAATTAGTCCTATTAGAGGTAGATTTGAGTTCTCTGGTTTTAGTAAGAAGATTTGTTGAAGGTCTCAAGTGTTGAGGTTAATTAGGAATCATGCTATTGCTAGGATAAATCCGATGTCGCCAATGCGGTTATATAGGATTGCTTGTAGAGCTGCTGTGTTTGCGTCTGCTCGTCCGTATCACCATCCAATTAGTAGAAATGATATAATTCCGACTCCTTCTCAGCCAATGAATAGTTGAAAGATGTTATTTGCAGTGACGAGGATGAGTATTGTGATAAGAAATAAGAGTAAGTACTTAAAAAATTGGTTGATGTTGGGGTCGGAATGTATGTATCATATTGAGAATTCTATGATGGATCATGTGACGAATAGTGATACTGGGATAAATATTGTCGAGAAGTAATCTATTTTGAAGCTGAGAGATAGTTTGAGGGTTTGGATGGTTAGTCAGTGTCAGTTTGAAATAATTATTTCTTGTCCTGTATGAATAAATATTATAGTGGGAATTATACTAGTGATAAAGGCGTATGAAATGGTTGTTTTTACGTAAAGTGGGTAATTGGTGAATTTGTGGGTGCTAAGACTAGTTGTCATGATGGGTACGGTTAGTAGGATTAGGGTAGTTAGTGTGAGGGATGGGAACAGGTTTATTACTTTTATTTGGAGTTGCACCAATTTTTTGGTTCCTAAGACCAATGGATAACTGCTATCCTTTAAAAGTTTGAAAAAGCCATGTTGTCAGGCATGGGAGCATAGAATTAGCAGTTCTTGCATACTTTTTCGGTAAATAAGAAGGTGATAGGCTTCTATTGTTAGATTCACAATCTAATGTTTTTTTAAACTATATTTACAGTATAGGGGTCCTAGGATAATTTTTGGGTTTAGGGATAGAAGCAGTAGTGGTAGTATGTGTAGTGATATGAGTGCATTTTCTCGTGTGAAGGAAGGTGAAATGTTATTGATATGATGAGTGTATTTGCCCCGTTGTGTTGTGATTAGTATATAGAGGGTGTAGAGAGTAGTGATTACTATGTTAAGTCCTATTAGAATAATTGTGATATTAGATCATGAAAAAGTCGATATTACTACAAATAGTTCTCCGATTAGGTTGATTGTTGGGGGTAGAGCCAGGTTGGTTAGACTTGCTAGGAGTCATCAGGTGGCTATTAGTGGAAGAAGTGTTTGTAGGCCGCGGGCTAAGATTATTGTACGGCTGTGAATTCGTTCGTAGTTAGAATTTGCTAGGCAGAAAAGTATAGAGGATGTAAGGCCGTGGGCAATTATCAGGGCGGTGGCTCCTATGTAGCTTCAGGGTGTTTGGATTAGGATTGCAACGATGACAAGTGCCATGTGGCTAATAGAGGAGTACGCGATGAGTGATTTCAGGTCCGTTTGACGAAGGCAAATTGAGCTGGTTATGATTATGCCTCATAGTGATAGCATGATGAATGGGTATGCTATAAAGTCGGTGATTGGATCTAGGAGAAGCGTAATTCGTAACATGCCGTATCCTCCTAGTTTTAGTAGGATTGCTGCAAGAACTATGGAGCCTGCAATTGGGGCTTCTACGTGGGCTTTGGGTAGTCAGAGATGAAGTCCGTATAGTGGTATTTTTACTATAAAGGCTATTATGCATGCTAGTCACATGAAGGTGTTGGATCAGGAGCTGGGTATTGGTTGTACTCAGTATTGTAGAATTAGGAAGTTTAGGGATCCTATTGTGTTTTGAATATAGATTAGTGCAACTAGTAAGGGTAGGGATCCTGCTAGTGTATAAAACAAGAAGTAGAGACCGGCATTTAGGCGTTCTGTTTGGTTCCCTCATCGGGTAATAATAATGAGTGTGGGAACTAGTGTTGCTTCAAATATAATATAAAAGAGAATTAGTTCTGTAGCAGAGAATGTCATAATTAGAAATAGTTGTAATAGGATTAGTATTGAGATGAAGAATTTTTTTCGGGCTGGGTTTTCTTTTGATAGGTGATGCTGGCTAGCTATAAGTATTAAGGGGAGGAGTCATATGGTTAGAATAAGTAGTGGTGTAGATAAGGAGTCGGAGAAGAAAGTTAATGAGAAGTTGAGGCTGTTATCGCCAAATTGGTTTATAAGGAGTAGGCTTGTAAGGCTAATTAGTAAGCTGTGGAGTGTGGAGTTAATTCAGATTATGTTATTTTTTGATAGCCAGGTTAGGGGTATAAGTATTATTGTGGAAATAATGTATTTTAGCATTGTAGCAGATTAAGGTTTTGTACGTAGTCGGTGCCGTATGTGTTTGATACCATTACTAGCAAGGATAGGCCTAGTGCTGCTTCGCAGGCTGCGAAAACTAGTAGAATAATGGGTATTATACTGGCTAAAGTGAAGTGTGAGTTTAGGATTATTAGGGTAGCTATAACGAATAAGGACAATATTATTCCTTCCAGGCATAGGAGGGAGGATATTAGGTGAGATCGATACATTAGTAATCCCGTGAGAGATACTATGAATGCTATTATAATATTTATGTATACGAGGGACATTTGGTACTTATGAGTTTGATCATAATCTAATGAGTCGAAATCATTTATTTTGGTTTAAACTAAGTACCATATTCGGTCCATTCTAATCCTTTTTGGGTTCATTCATAGGCTAGGCTTGTGGCTAGTAGGAAAATTAGGAGAAGGGATATAGTAAGCATTGTGTTAAGGTTAGTTGTTTGTGAGGCCCATGGTAGTGGTAGAAGTAGTGCAATTTCTAGATCGAAGAGGAGGAATGTGATAGCTACTAGAAAGAATTTTATGGAGAAAGGAAGGCGAGCAGATCCTATGGGGTCGAATCCACATTCGTATGGGCTTGTTTTTTCTGAGTATACGTTTAGTTGGGGGAGTCAGAATGCGATGGTCACGAGCAATGTAGCTAGTGTAAAGTTAGTTAGGAGGGTAATTATAAGGTTTATTGTTCTTTTTCGGGTTAGGCCGAAGCTAACTGATTGGAAGTCAGTTGTACTAATTAATACTAAAAGAACATGAGCCTCATCAGTAGATGGAAACATAGAGGAAAAGTCATACTACGTCTACGAAGTGTCAATATCAGGCAGCGGCTTCGAAGCCGAAATGGTGATTGGAGGTAAAGTGAAATTTTAGTTGGCGGAGGAAGCAGACAATTAAGAAAGTAGATCCAATAATGACATGGAGGCCGTGGAATCCTGTAGCTACGAAGAAAGTTGAGCCGTAAACTCCGTCTGAGATTGTAAAGGGAGCTTCATAGTATTCTGATGCTTGTAGAAGTGTAAAGTATACGCCTAACGTAATGGTGATGAATAAGGCTTGTAGCATGTGGTTACGGTTCCCTTCTATGAGGCTGTGGTGGGCTCAGGTAATGGAGACTCCTGAGGCTAGAAGGACAGAGGTGTTGAGTAGTGGGACTTCTAAGGGGTTAAGTGGGTGAATGCCTGTTGGGGGTCAGCAGCTGCCTAATTCGGGTGTAGGAGCAAGGCTTGAGTGATAGAAGGCTCAGAAGAAGCCAGTGAAGAATAGGACTTCGGAGACGATGAAGAGGATTATTCCGTAGCGAAGGCTTTTTTGGACAGCAGGAGTATGGTGGCCTTGAAAGGTACTTTCTCGGATTACATCTCGTCATCATTGGTATATTGTAAGTATGTTTGTTGTTAGGCCTAGGGTCAGTAGAGCTGTTGAATTGAAGTGAAATCACATGATGAGGCCAGATGTTATTAGGAGGGCAGATAGTGCTCCTGTGAGGGGTCAGGGACTTGGGTTTACTATGTGATAGGCGTGGGTTTGGTGTGTCATTATGTATTGTCGTGCAGATATAAGCTAACTAGGAGGGTGAATACGTAGGCTTGAACTATAGCTACTGCGAATTCGAGGATTGTTAGTAGAGCTAAAATAGTAAATGTAATAAGTGCTGTTGTGGTATTGATATTTAATAATGCAAGGGTAGCTCCTCCGATTAAGTGAATTAATAAGTGCCCTGCTGTGATGTTGGCTGTTAATCGTACGGCAAGGGCTACTGGTTGGATGAAGAGGCTGATGGTTTCGATAATTACCAGTATTGGGATTAGTGGGGTAGGTGTTCCTTGTGGTAGGAAGTGGGCGAGTGATGCTTTGGTTTTGTTGCGGAAGCCTGTAACTACGGCCCCTGCTCATAGGGGAATAGCCATGCCTAAATTTATTGATAGTTGTGTGGTTGGTGTAAATGAATGGGGTAATAAGCCTAATAAATTTGTAGACCCAATAAATAGAATTAGGGACATTAATATCAATGTTCATGTTTGTCCTTTGGTGTTGTGAGTGCTTATTATTTGTTTTGACATGAGTTGAAGTGCTCATTGTTGGAGGGAGATAAGGCGGTTATTAATTAGTCGGTTTGATGTAGGAAATAGTAAGCTAGGGAATATAATGACGAGAGTAACAAGGGGGAGGCCTAGAATTACAGGGGTAATGAAAGAGGTAAATAGATTTTCGTTCATTTTGTTTCTCAAGGGGCGTCTTGTTTTGGCGTTTTTGTTGTTATTAATTTTGGGTTATAGTAGAAATCGTGTTTTGAGATTTTTAATTGGAGAACAATAAAGAGGACTAAAAATATTGATAGAATTGTCGTGAGTCACGTTGATGTGTCTAGTTGTGGCATGTCATCAAGGAGAGTGTTGTGCTCTCGGTCTTTAACTTAAAAGGTTAATGCTGGCATAGCTTCTTGATGACTTATAACATTGATGCAGATCACTTTTCAAAATATTCTAATGGGACTAGTTCGAGAACGATTGGTATGAAACTATGATTTGATCCGCAGATTTCTGAGCATTGGCCGTAAAATAGGCCTGGACGAGTTGATATGAGGGTTGTTTGATTTAAACGGCCTGGAATTGCGTCTGTTTTTAGTCCTAGAGAGGGAACTGCTCATGAGTGTAAAACGTCTTCGGAGGAGATTAGTATTCGAATTGTTATTTCTATAGGTAATACAGCTCGGTTATCTACTTCTAGTAATCGTAGTTCTCCAGGTTTCAATTCTGATGTTGGAATTATATAGGAGTCGAAGCTTAAGTCTTCATAGTCTGTGTACTCATAACTTCAGTATCATTGATGTCCTATGGTCTTTACTGTGAGAGATGGGTTGTTGATTTCGTCTATTATGTATAGAATTCGTAGGGATGGGAGAGCAATTATAATCAGAATAATGGCTGGTAGAATGGTTCAGATTGTTTCTACTTCTTGTGCGTCTATGGTGCTGGTATGGGTTAGTTTTGTTGTTAGTATCAGTAAGATAATATAGAGTACTAGTGAGCTAATTAGGAAAACAATTATCAGAGTGTGATCGTGAAAGTGTAGCAGTTCTTCTATGATGGGTGATGTTGCGTCTTGAAAGCCTAGCTGTACGGGATATGCCATATGAGATGTACGGGACTTTCACCTGTAATTTAATCTTGACAAGGTTATGTAATGTTTTACTAACATCTCGTTTATTGAGAGAGACATAGTGGTTATGGTGTTGGCTTGAAACCGATAATAGGGGGTTCAATTCCTTCCTCTCTTATTTTAGGTTAATGTATGTAGGTTCTTCAAATGTGTGATATGGTGGAGGGCATCCGTTTAGTCATTCTAGATTTGTTGTGGTTAGGTCCACGGTTAAGACTTCCCGTTTGGATGCAAATGCTTCTCAGATGATAAAAGTCATTAATATTACTGCCGTTAGTGAGATGAATGAGCCTATAGATGAAATAGTGTTTCATATTGTATATGCGTCTGGGTAATCGGAGTATCGTCGTGGTATACCAGATAGCCCTAAGAAATGTTGTGGGAAGAAGGTCATGTTAACACCTACAAATATAATTGCGAAATGGATTTTGGCTCATGTGTCATTAAGGGTGTAGCCTGAGAATAAGGGAAATCAATGTACAAATCCTCCTATGATAGCGAATACAGCTCCTATTGATAGTACGTAGTGGAAATGTGCTACCACATAGTATGTGTCGTGGAGAACGATGTCAAGGGAGGAGTTGGCTAAAACAATTCCAGTTAGTCCTCCAACTGTAAAAAGGAAAATGAAGCCTAGGGCTCATATTATAGCGGGGGATCATTTGATATTTCCTCCGTGAAGTGTTGCTAGCCAACTAAAGACTTTTACTCCGGTTGGGATAGCAATAATTATAGTAGCGGATGTAAAGTAAGCTCGTGTATCGACGTCTATTCCGACTGTGAATATATGATGGGCTCATACAATAAATCCTAGAAATCCAATTGATATTATGGCTCATACTATTCCTATATATCCAAATGGCTCTTTTTTTCCTGAATAGTAGGTTACGATGTGGGAGATTATTCCAAAGCCAGGTAAAATTAGAATATATACTTCGGGGTGTCCAAAAAATCAGAATAAGTGTTGATATAAGATAGGGTCTCCTCCTCCTGCTGGGTCAAAGAAAGTTGTATTCAGGTTTCGGTCTGTTAGTAATATTGTGATGCCAGCTGCTAATACAGGAAGTGAGAGGAGGAGTAGTACGGCAGTGATCAGTACAGATCACACGAACAGGGGGGTCTGGTATTGTGATATTGCGGGAGGTTTTATGTTAATAATAGTTGTAATAAAATTAATGGCTCCTAAAATTGAGGAAACACCTGCTAGGTGTAGGGAGAAAATGGTCAGGTCTACTGAGGCTCCTGCGTGGGCTAGATTACCTGCTAGAGGGGGATATACGGTTCAACCCGTCCCTGCTCCGGCTTCGACTATAGAGGATGCTAGGAGTAATAGGAAAGAAGGGGGGAGGAGCCAAAAACTTATATTATTTATCCGAGGGAATGCTATATCAGGGGCTCCAATCATTAGAGGAACTAGCCAGTTGCCAAACCCTCCAATTATAATAGGCATTACTATAAAGAAGATTATTACGAATGCGTGTGCAGTTACAATTACGTTGTAGATTTGGTCATCTCCAAGTAGAGTTCCGGGTTGGCCTAACTCAGCACGAATTAGTAAGCTCAGAGCGGTTCCTACTATGCCGGCTCAGGCACCAAATAGAAGATAAAGGGTACCGATATCTTTATGATTAGTTGAAAATAATCAGCGGTTTATGAACATGGGTAAAATGGCTGAGTAAAGCAATAGACTGTAAATCTAAGAATAGAGGTTTGATTCCTCTTTTTACCAGGTCCTGTAGTGAATTAACATATTGAATTGCAAATTCAAAGGAGCAGCTTCAAACTCTGCCGGGGCTTCTCCCGCCTTTTTTTTCTTGCGGCGGGAGAAGTAGATTGAAGCCAGTTATTTAGGGTATTTAGCTGTTAACTAAAGTTTCGTGGGGGTGGGACCCACCAATCTAGTGAGGATTTAGCTTAATTAAAGTAGTTGATTTGCATTCAATTGATGTAAGATATGATCTTGCAGTCCTTATCAGGAATTAAGTAAATTATACTTGCTTAGGGCTTTGAAGGCTCTTGGTCTATTTAACCTAAATTCCTATTCTAGGATTGAGAGAATTGGTGTAAGTGGTAGTAGTATAGTGGACAATACGGTTATTGTTGGTAGGAGGGTTATTCGTTTTATGGTTGAGAATTGTCATTTTATTTTTATGTTGTTTGTGGAAGGGAACATAGTAAGTGTGGTGGAATATGCCAGTCGTATGTAGAAATATAGGTTTAGTAGTGCTGTAATTGCTATGAAGGTAGGTAGGATAATGCTATTGTTTTTTGTCATTTCTTGAATAATTATTCATTTTGGCATAAATCCTGATAGTGGGGGGAGTCCTCCTATTGATAGGAGGGTAATGAGAATTAGAATAGTTATGATGGGTGTTTTGTTTCATGTGTGTGATAGTGATAGAGTGGTTGTGGTTGAGTTGGCTATAAATAGTGTAAATATGGTGGAAGTTATGATGATGTAAATGATTAGGTTTAGTAATGTTATGGTGGGATTGTATGGTAAAATTGCTGTTATTCAGCCTATGTGGGCAATTGATGAGTAAGCTATAATTTTTCGTAGTTGGGTTTGGTTTAATCCTCCTCAGCCTCCGATTATAATGGATAGAATTGATAGGGTTAAGATTATATTTAGGTTGATGGATTGGGATACTTGGTAAAGTACCGATATGGGTGCTAGTTTTTGTCATGTAAGTAAGATTAGGCCTGAAGATAGAGGGATGCCTTGTGTTACTTCTGGGACTCAGAAGTGGAATGGGGCTATTCCTAGTTTTATGGCGAGGGCTATTGTTATGAGTATGGAGGCTGTTGGGTTAAATAGTTTTATTACGGTTCATTGGCCTGAGAATATTAAGTTGATGATAATGGCTATTATTAGTAGTATTGAGGCTGTTGATTGAGTTAGGAAATATTTAGTTGATGCTTCTGTGGCTCGTGGGTTGTGTGTTTTTTATTATAATAGGAATGATGGCGAGTATATTTATTTCAAATCCGATTCAGATGAGTAGTCAGTGGGAGCTAATTATAACGATAATGGTTCCAAGTATTATAGTTATTAAGATAATAATGAGAGTGATTGGGTTTATTAGTACGGGAAGGATACAAACCAACATTTTCGGGGTATGGGCCCGATAGCTTAATTAGCTGACCTTACTATTAGAATTTGGTGTAATTGGGAGCACGAAGAGTTTTGAGTTCTTAGGAGTAGGTTCAATTCCTATAGTTCTAGAAATAAGAGGATTTAAACCTCTATAATTTACTCTATCAAAGTAACTCTTTTGTCAGACATATTTCTTATGTTTGTGGGGGGATACTTGATAGGAGAATAGGTAGAGATACATGTCATATGCATAGGGCTAGCGTTAGGGGTAGAAAATTTTTTCATAATAAGTGCATCAGTTGATCATAGCGGAATCGGGGGTAGGATGCTCGGATTCATAGGAAGGTCATTGTGAGTAGTAGTGATTTGATGATAAAGTTAATTGCGTAGAGTTCTGGTATGTATGGGTTATGGGATGCTCCTAGGAAGAGGGTTGTTGTGAAGATATTTATTATAATAATGTTTGCATATTCTGCTATAAAGAATAGGGCGAATGGTCCTGCGGCGTATTCTACATTAAAGCCCGATACTAGTTCAGATTCTCCTTCAGTAAGATCAAATGGTGCTCGGTTTGTTTCTGCTAGTGTTGAAATGAATCATATTATTGCTAAGGGTCATGCTGGGAAGATTAGTCATACTTGTTCTTGTGTAATGATTAATGTAGAGAGAGTGAAGGATCCATTTATTAGTAAGATTGATAGTAAGATAATTGCTAGTGTAACTTCATATGAAATTGTTTGTGCTACTGCTCGTAGGGCTCCAATAAGAGCGTATTTTGAGTTGGAGGCTCAGCCTGATCAGAGGATCGAGTATACGGCTAAGCTTGATATAGCTAATATGAAAAGGATTCCTAAGTTTATATTGATGAGGGGATAGGGTATGGGTAGGGGGATTCATATAGTTAAGGCTAGGGTTAGGGCTAGGATGGGGGCTAGAATAAATATTGAGATTGAGGATGTGGCAGGTCGTAGGGGTTCTTTAATGAAAAGTTTGATTGCATCGGCGATGGGTTGGAGTAAGCCATATGGTCCTACAATATTTGGGCCTTTTCGGAGTTGTATGTAGCCTAGGATTTTTCGTTCAACTAGTGTAAGAAAAGCTACGGCTAGAAGAATGGGGATAATAAGTGTTAAGATGTTGAGTATAAACATTTTGTTAAGGAGAGGATTTGAATCTCTGAGTATAAAGGTTTAAGTTTTACGCAATTACCGGGCTCTGCCACCTTAACTGGGCCCTTTTCTAGGGCAGGTATTGTTTGTGAGGTCAATTGAGATAAAGTCATTGATTGATTTAAGGCGCTTTGTTGAAGTTGGCCTTATTTCTCTTGTCCTTTCGTACTGGGAGAAATACATAACAGATAGAAACCGACCTGGATTACTCCGGTCTGAACTCAGATCACGTAGGACTTTAATCGTTGAACAAACGAACCTTTGATAGCGGTTGCACCATCGGGGTGTCCTGATCCAACATCGAGGTCGTAAACCCTATTGTCGATATGGACTCTTGAATAGGATTGCGCTGTTATCCCTAGGGTAACTTGTTCCGTTGATCAAGTCTTTGGATCAATAAACGATAGTTTGATTTGACTTGTGGGTCTAGTCTTTAAAATCGTTCGGAGGATTTTTTGTTCTCCGAGGTCACCCCAACCAAAACTGCTAGTCCATAAAGAGTGTTGTTATCCCTTAATGGTTAAGTTTATTTTCTTTGGACTAGTTAGTTAAAGCTCCATAGGGTCTTCTCGTCTTGTTGGTTTATTCCCGCCTCTTCACGGGAAGGTCAATTTCACTGATTGGAAGTAAGAGACAGTAAAACCCTCGTGTGGCCGTTCATACAAGTCCTTATTTAGAGAACAAATGATTATGCTACCTTTGCACGGTCAGGATACCGCGGCCGTTTAACGTCTAGTCACTGGGCAGGCAGTGCCTCCAATACTGGGGATGCTGGAGGTGATGTTTTTGGTAAACAGGCGGGATTTGTGTTTGCCGAGTTCCTTTTACTTCTTTTAATCTTTCCTGGGTGCACTCCTGTGTTGGATTAACAGTATAATTAATAAATTATTTATTGTTGGGTTATTTTTATTTACTGTTAACAGTCAGAGTATTATCAGATACTGACTTAAACTTGTGCAAGGAGAAAATATTTCTTGTTACTCATATTAACATTATTGCTTCTATTTAGTAATAGAATAGTCCAGTACTAGGTCTAGGAGTTGGTTATATTGTTGTTGGGATTAGTATTGTTTTTATTGTTGAGCTTTAACGCTTTCTTAATAGATGGCTGCTTTTAGGCCTACTATGGTGTTGTAAGATCTTACTCTCTAGTGAAGGTTGTACCCATTTCTAAAAGGCTGTACCTTTTTAGACTAACTTTTAAAGATACAGTGAGATTTGTTTATATTTTTTGGTATCTTTAAAGCTGAACTAAGATTCATTTTCTGGACAACCAGCTATCACCAGGCTCGTTAGGCATGTCACCTCTACTTATAGATCTTCTCACTATTTTGCCACATAGATGAGTTGGTTCTAATAAACTGTCTATAGGTAGCTCGTCTGGTTTCGGGTTACTTAGCTGAAATTCGTTTTGTTAAGTTTTTTGCTCGTTAATTCATTATGCAAAAGGTACAAGGGTTAATCTTTGCTTTTTTGTACTTTGATTATTTTCTTTCATCGTTCCCTTACGGTACTTTCTCTATAGCGCCATGTTTAGAATTTCTATCTCCTATACTTTAATAGGGGTAAATGTTTTGTTTTAGTATGTTTTGGTTATTGGATTGAAGAGTGGGGGTTTGGGCTAGGCATAGTTCAAAACATTCACAGTACACGAAATCTTCTAGGTGTAAACTAGATGCTTTAATTAAGCTATGTCTTGGTTTGTCCAAGCACACTTTCCAGTATGCTTACCTTGTTACGACTTACCTCCTCTCGTGTAATTGGTGCATGTAAATAGGTTTGGGTGCATATATTTACTTGAGGAGGGTGACGGGCGGTGTGTGCGTGCTTCATGGCCTGGTTCAACTAAGCACTCTATTCTTAGTTTACTACTAAATCCTCCTTTGGCTGTTAGTTTCATAATGGCTTTCGTATTAAGTTTTCTTGGATAGAAAATGTAGCCCATTTCTTCCCATTCCATAGGTTACACCTTGACCTAACGTTTTTATGTGTTATGATTGAGCTTACTTTTGTTCCTTTTCAGGGTTTGCTGAAGATGGCGGTATACAGACTGTATTAGCAAGGATTGGTGAGGTTTATCGGGGTTTATCGATTATAGAACAGGCTCCTCTAGAAGGGTGTAAAGCACCGCCAAGTCCTTTGAGTTTTGGGCCGTTGCCGGTAGTACTCTGGCGAATAATCTTGTTTTTGCAATTATTTATGTTTAGGGCTAAGCATAGTGGGGTATCTAATCCCAGTTTGGGTCTTAGCTATAGTGTGTCAGTTGTCGTAGAGTTACTTTCGTCACTTATTTTTGTTATAATTATGGCTTTTTACAGCTTAATTAGGATTTAACTCTATTTGGTGTAGTACTTTAACACGTTTTACGCCGTGTTCCTGTTAGCTTGGGTTAGTCGTATGACCGCGGTGGCTGGCACGAGATTTACCAACCCTAGTTAATATGGCTTAGTCGAACTTTCGTTCATGGCTTAAATTTTGTCACTGCTGTTTCCCGTGGGGGTGTGGTTAAGCAAGGCGTTATGAGCTACAGGGTGTGTGCTTGATACCTGCTCCTCTTAGTCCTGCTGATTCGGAGGGCGCTACTCACCGGGGTGCGGATGCTTGCATGTGTAAGTCTATTGAAAGTTAACAGGAAGGCCAGGACCAAACCTATGTGTTTATGGAGTTGGTATACTCATCTAGGCATTTTCAGTGCCTTGCTTTAAATTTAAGCTACATTAACCATGTAGTATGTAAGCAGACCCAGGCACCTATATGTCTATCTTGTTTGGAGTGTGAATTTGAGTATTGGGGGTGAGATAAATTTATATTGATACTTAGGGGGAAGTATGTTAAAAATGGTGGTTAATATTTAAGAGGGGGGGGGGGGAAATATAATAGGTATGTCCTGTAACCATTGACTGAAATGCCCATGCCTACCATTATGGGGATGCTCAAGATGCAGTTAAGTCCAGCTACAATTTATGCTCCGGGTCGGGGCCTTTGACGGCCATAGCTGAGTCCAAGCATCCCCGAAAATTAAAAAATACCAAATGTATGACAGCACAGTTATGTGTGAGCATGGGCTGATTAGTAATTAGTCCATCGAGATGTCTTATTTAAGAGGAAAGAATGGGCGGTTTTAGATGAGATGGCCCTGAAGAAAGAACCAGATGTCTGATAAAGTTCATTAAATAGCTACCCCCACGATTAATGGGCCCGGAGCGAGAAGAGAAATCCCTGCCAAGCGGGTTGCTGGTTTCACGCGGCATGGTCGGTAAGCTCGTGATCTAGTGGACGGGATACGCATGGTGACGAGGATAGATTTGACTTTATGCGCTATGTACGATCTAAGCAGGAAATGTCCTATGTACTATAGATAATTTTTATTGTACTTGCTTATATGCAAGGGGAAAATCATTTAATGTACTATATACATATTATATCTTTATTACATTAATTATGATGTACATGCTTATATGCATGGGGTAGATCATGTAATGTAATATATACATAGTATGTCTTTATTACATTAATTATAATGTACATACTGCACACAAAGTAGGTCATGTAGTATACTGCATTTATGTATGTTTTTATTATATTACTTCAGTGTATATATTCATACATATAGGATGGATCATGTGGTGTGCTAGACGCATATCATGTTTACATTGTATGAGTGTTAGTGGGTATGTTTGGGCAAATGACATGGTGTGTCTGTGTGTAGTACTCGTACATGTGTCTATTGAGGTGAGTTATTAAGCATGTTGTTACACGTGCAAGCTTATAGAGTGGGAGATTTGTGTCGTATGTTTAAAAATTTTAGCGGATTTAATACTGGGGAGGTTCTTAGTGTTTTTGGGGGTATATCAATAGACGCAATTAATAGTGGTTCAGGGAATAGTTTAAGTAGAACTTCAGCTTTGGGTGTTGATGGTGAGGCTATCGCTTCTTCCTTGAGTCTTAGGGAGGTTAATTGTTCTCCTTTTCTGGTTTACAAGACCAGCGTATTAATTTTACTACAAAGACTTGTCTTCATTTCAGGAGATTGTTTTCGATGGTGCTGGCTAGTGGTATTATTGCCAGGATGATGAGGAAATATATGATGGATGCTAATTGTCCGATGGTGATGTAGGGGTGTTCAACCGGTTGTCCTCCGATTCATGTAAGTGTTAATAGGTCTGCTATTAAAAGTCAGAATATGCATTGGCTGATTGGTCGGAACATTATGCTTCGTTGTTTGGATGTGTGGAGGAAGGGTACGAGTGTTAAGATCAAGATGGAAAGGACTAAGGCTAGGACTCCTCCCAGTTTATTGGGGATTGATCGTAGGATTGCGTATGCAAATAGGAAATACCATTCTGGCTTAATGTGGGAGGGTGTACTGAGTGGGTTTGCTGGAGTATAATTATCCGGGTCTCCGAGTAGGTCGGGAGTGAATAGTACTAGTGATATGAGGATGAGGATTAATAGTATGATGCCTAGGATGTCCTTGATGGTGTAATAAGGGTGAAATGGAATTTTGTCTGTGTCTGATGGAATTCCTGTGGGGTTGTTGGATCCTGTTTCGTGGAGGAAAATTAAGTGGATTATGGTGAGAGCTACAATGATAAATGGGAGGATGAAGTGGAAAGCGAAGAATCGGGTGAGGGTGGCTTTGTCTACTGAAAATCCCCCTCAGATTCATTCAACTAGGTTGGTGCCAATGTATGGGATTGCCGAGAGGAGGTTGGTAATGACTGTTGCTCCTCAGAATGATATCTGTCCTCATGGTAGGACATAGCCTATGAATGCTGTGGCTATTGTTGTAAATAGGAGAATTACTCCGATGTTTCATGTTTCTAAGAAGGTATATGATCCGTAATATAGGCCTCGTCCTACATGCATAAATAGGCAGATAAAAAATATTGATGCTCCGTTTGCGTGCATATATCGGATGATTCAGCCATAGTTTACGTCTCGACAAATGTGGGTTACAGAGGAGAATGCTATTGTTGTATCGGATGTGTAGTGTATTGCTAGGAATAGGCCTGTTAAGATTTGTAGAGCTAAGCAAGTGCCTAGGAGGGATCCAAAGTTTCATCATGATGAGATGTTTGATGGAGTTGGGAGGTCAATGAGTGCGTTGTTTACGATTTTTATTAGTGGGTGAGTTTTTCGGATGTTGATCATTAGTGTTCTTGTAGTTGAATAACAACGATGGTTTTTCATATCATTAGTCATGGTTAGATTCCATGCAGGAATAATGATTATGTACATTGTATTTATTTTAAGTGTAATTTTTGTGATGGGCTTTGTAGGGTTTTCTTCAAAACCTTCGCCTATTTATGGGGGGTTGGGATTGATTGTGAGTGGTGGGGTTGGGTGTGGTATTGTGTTAAATTATGGTGGTTCTTTTTTAGGTTTAATGGTTTTTTTAGTTTATTTAGGGGGTATAATGGTGGTTTTTGGTTATACGACAGCTATGGCTACTGAGCAGTATCCTGAGGTTTGGGTTTCTAATAAGGTTGTTTTAGGAACGTTTATTACTGGTTTGTTGATGGAGTTTTTTATAATTTACTATGTGTTGAAGGATAAGGAGGTGGAGATTGTGTTTAAGTTTAATGGTATGGGGGATTGGGTAATTTATGATACAGGGGATTCTGGGTTTTTTAGTGAGGAGGCCATGGGGATTGCTGCTTTGTACAGCTATGGTACTTGATTAGTTATTGTTACTGGTTGATCTTTATTAATTGGTGTAGTGGTGATTATAGAGATTACTCGTGGAAATTAAGTAGAATTGTGCTAGTGAAAATCGTAATTAGGAAGGAAAGGAAATATAATTTAATTAAGCCTTTTTGGTTTGTGATTATGATAGATGTTTTTATTTGGGTTAGTGAGATGGTTTTTGGTATAATGGTTTCTAGTCAGGTTAGGTCTAGAAGGGAGGATGCTGATTTTTGGCTTATTGTTAGATTTATATAGGGGGTTAAGCGGTGTATGACTGTGGGATAATATCCTAGTAGGTTAGAAAATTTGAATATGTTTGATGGGTAATTGAACTTTAAGTAGTGGGTTATGTTGTTAATTTCTAGTGCTAGAATAAAGCCTAGGATTGTAATTGTTAGGGCGGTGATTTTTAGGTAGTAGGGTATAGTTGTTTGGGGAATGGTTGTTGGGGGGATGTTGTTAGAAATGATGAATCCTGCGAAAAGACTTCCGATTAGTAAGCGTTTAATTGAGTTAATTAGGAATGGGTTGTTTTCATTAATAGAAATAAGGGTTGGGAATCGGGGTTGTCCTAGGAGTGTGAAGAAAATAATACGGGTACTGTAGATAGCTGTGAAGGAGATGGCGATTAGTGTTATTAAGAGGGCTCAGGCGTTGGTATATGACGTGTTGGCGGATTCAATAATTAGATCTTTGGAGTAGAATCCGGTGAGGAAAGGTATTCCTGTTAGTGCAAGGCTGCCAATAATAAGGGCTGTTGCGGTGAATGGTATGGCTTTAAATAGGCCTCCTATTTTTCGAATATCTTGTTCGTTATTTAGATTGTGGATGATGGAGCCGGAGCATAGAAATAATATGGCTTTGAAGAAAGCGTGGGTGCAGATGTGAAGAAGTGCTAGGTGAGGCTGGTTAATTCCAATTGTTACTATCATAAGGCCGAGTTGGCTGGATGTAGAGAAGGCGATGATTTTTTTAATGTCATTTTGGGTGAGGGCACATATTGCTGTAAATAGTGTGGTAATGGCTCCTAGGCATAGTATAGTAGATTGGATGAGTTTATTGTTTTCTGTTAATGGATAAAAGCGGATTAGTAAGAAAATACCTGCTACTACTATTGTACTTGAGTGGAGTAATGCTGAGACAGGTGTCGGACCCTCTATTGCGGAGGGTAATCATGGGTGCAGGCTAAATTGTGCGGATTTTCCGGTTGCGGCTAGAATTAGTCCTATTAGAGGTAGATTTGAGTTCTCTGGTTTTAGTAAGAAGATTTGTTGAAGGTCTCAAGTGTTGAGGTTAATTAGGAATCATGCTATTGCTAGGATAAATCCGATGTCGCCAATGCGGTTATATAGGATTGCTTGTAGAGCTGCTGTGTTTGCGTCTGCTCGTCCGTATCACCATCCAATTAGTAGAAATGATATAATTCCGACTCCTTCTCAGCCAATGAATAGTTGAAAGATGTTATTTGCAGTGACGAGGATGAGTATTGTGATAAGAAATAAGAGTAAGTACTTAAAAAATTGGTTGATGTTGGGGTCGGAATGTATGTATCATATTGAGAATTCTATGATGGATCATGTGACGAATAGTGATACTGGGATAAATATTGTCGAGAAGTAATCTATTTTGAAGCTGAGAGATAGTTTGAGGGTTTGGATGGTTAGTCAGTGTCAGTTTGAAATAATTATTTCTTGTCCTGTATGAATAAATATTATAGTGGGAATTATACTAGTGATAAAGGCGTATGAAATGGTTGTTTTTACGTAAAGTGGGTAATTGGTGAATTTGTGGGTGCTAAGACTAGTTGTCATGATGGGTACGGTTAGTAGGATTAGGGTAGTTAGTGTGAGGGATGGGAACAGGTTTATTACTTTTATTTGGAGTTGCACCAATTTTTTGGTTCCTAAGACCAATGGATAACTGCTATCCTTTAAAAGTTTGAAAAAGCCATGTTGTCAGGCATGGGAGCATAGAATTAGCAGTTCTTGCATACTTTTTCGGTAAATAAGAAGGTGATAGGCTTCTATTGTTAGATTCACAATCTAATGTTTTTTTAAACTATATTTACAGTATAGGGGTCCTAGGATAATTTTTGGGTTTAGGGATAGAAGCAGTAGTGGTAGTATGTGTAGTGATATGAGTGCATTTTCTCGTGTGAAGGAAGGTGAAATGTTATTGATATGATGAGTGTATTTGCCCCGTTGTGTTGTGATTAGTATATAGAGGGTGTAGAGAGTAGTGATTACTATGTTAAGTCCTATTAGAATAATTGTGATATTAGATCATGAAAAAGTCGATATTACTACAAATAGTTCTCCGATTAGGTTGATTGTTGGGGGTAGAGCCAGGTTGGTTAGACTTGCTAGGAGTCATCAGGTGGCTATTAGTGGAAGAAGTGTTTGTAGGCCGCGGGCTAAGATTATTGTACGGCTGTGAATTCGTTCGTAGTTAGAATTTGCTAGGCAGAAAAGTATAGAGGATGTAAGGCCGTGGGCAATTATCAGGGCGGTGGCTCCTATGTAGCTTCAGGGTGTTTGGATTAGGATTGCAACGATGACAAGTGCCATGTGGCTAATAGAGGAGTACGCGATGAGTGATTTCAGGTCCGTTTGACGAAGGCAAATTGAGCTGGTTATGATTATGCCTCATAGTGATAGCATGATGAATGGGTATGCTATAAAGTCGGTGATTGGATCTAGGAGAAGCGTAATTCGTAACATGCCGTATCCTCCTAGTTTTAGTAGGATTGCTGCAAGAACTATGGAGCCTGCAATTGGGGCTTCTACGTGGGCTTTGGGTAGTCAGAGATGAAGTCCGTATAGTGGTATTTTTACTATAAAGGCTATTATGCATGCTAGTCACATGAAGGTGTTGGATCAGGAGCTGGGTATTGGTTGTACTCAGTATTGTAGAATTAGGAAGTTTAGGGATCCTATTGTGTTTTGAATATAGATTAGTGCAACTAGTAAGGGTAGGGATCCTGCTAGTGTATAAAACAAGAAGTAGAGACCGGCATTTAGGCGTTCTGTTTGGTTCCCTCATCGGGTAATAATAATGAGTGTGGGAACTAGTGTTGCTTCAAATATAATATAAAAGAGAATTAGTTCTGTAGCAGAGAATGTCATAATTAGAAATAGTTGTAATAGGATTAGTATTGAGATGAAGAATTTTTTTCGGGCTGGGTTTTCTTTTGATAGGTGATGCTGGCTAGCTATAAGTATTAAGGGGAGGAGTCATATGGTTAGAATAAGTAGTGGTGTAGATAAGGAGTCGGAGAAGAAAGTTAATGAGAAGTTGAGGCTGTTATCGCCAAATTGGTTTATAAGGAGTAGGCTTGTAAGGCTAATTAGTAAGCTGTGGAGTGTGGAGTTAATTCAGATTATGTTATTTTTTGATAGCCAGGTTAGGGGTATAAGTATTATTGTGGAAATAATGTATTTTAGCATTGTAGCAGATTAAGGTTTTGTACGTAGTCGGTGCCGTATGTGTTTGATACCATTACTAGCAAGGATAGGCCTAGTGCTGCTTCGCAGGCTGCGAAAACTAGTAGAATAATGGGTATTATACTGGCTAAAGTGAAGTGTGAGTT